>NC_088791.1:65352497-65372731 GCF_011386835.1 Chrysemys picta bellii
CTTGGAGTCACTGTGGCTAGTTCTCTGAAAACTTCCATTCAATGTGCAATGGCCGTCAAAAAAGCTAACAGAATTTTGGGAATCATTAGGAAAGGGATAGATAATAAGACAAAAAATATCATATTGCCTCTATATAAATTCATGGTATGTCCACATCTTGAATAATGTGTGCAGATCTAGTCACCCCATCTCAAAAAAGATATATTGGAATTTGAAAAGGGACAGAAAAGTGCAACAAAAATGATTAGGGGTATGAAACAGCTTCCATATGAGGAGAGATTAATAAGATTCAGACTTTTCAGCTTGAAAAAGAGATGACTAAGGGCGGATATGATAGAGGTCTATAAAATCAGGACTGATGTGGAGAAAGTAAATAAGGAAGTGTCATTTACTTTTTCTCATAACACAAGAACGAAGGGTCACCAAATGAAATTAATAGGCAGCAGGTTTAAAACAAACAAAAGGAAGTATTTCTTCACACAACGTACAGTCAACCAGTGGAACTCTTTGTCAGAGGATTTTGTGAATGCCAAGACAGGGTTCAAAAAAGAACTAGATAAGTTCATGGAAGATAGGTTCATCAATGGCTATTAGCCAGGATGGGCAGGGATGCAAAACCATGCTCTGAAGTGTCCCTAGCCTCTGTTTATCAGAAACTGGGAATGGGTGACAGGGGATGGCTCTCTTGAATGATTACCTGTTCTATTAATTCCCTTTGAAGTACCTGGCATTGGCCACTGTTGGAAGACAGGATACTGGGCTAGTCTGACCCAGTATGGCTGTTCTTATGTTCTTATTATAGTTTAGTCAATTATTTCCTGTCTCCTGACTAGTCACAAATCTTTCCATTGAACTCAGTATGACTGTTTGTTTGAGTACAAATAATTATATATTCCACATACATAGCACCTTTGCTTCATTGATCTCAAAGTGTTCTAGAGCCCGACCTTAAGTCCACAGAAGTCAATGGACTTCAGATCAGACCTTTATAAACCTGAATGTGGGTTATCTGTTTTTTTCCACAAAGTGGGTAACTGAGGTATGCAACTTGCCTAAGGTAACCCAGGGATTCAGTGGAAGAATTGGGGGGAGGAGGGGAAACAGGTTTCCTGGCACCCAGGTACCTCATCCTGTGTTCAATCCATTAAAGTACAAGTTCCTCAGACATCAAAAGGCTGCAGGACATCATCAGTAGAAGTAAAAAGAGTCTTCAAAGTCTCAGAAGAGCTTTCTTATCCATTAACCTTCACTAATGAGTGCTGGATAGGAAATAATGGGCAATCTACAGTGATCCATGATTTGTAGCATTAACGTAACCCAGGGGTTAGATTTTCCACCGTGCTGAATCTGGTCTCCCTGTTATGGTGCAATGTGTACCCACATAATTTGTAACCACATTTTGCTCAGGCAAAATGAATGGTGAGTACAGAAATGTGGCTGAAATGATTGCATAAGCATAATATGGCTTAATTGGCTTCCTGAGAATTAGCCTTGTGTAAGGGAAATTCCTCAGGCAGTGTCAAGCTGGTATAGTAGCTGTACACTCCTCCATTTCTGAGGCCCCTGAAGTAGGGGTGATTTCCAGAAGAAAAGGGGCATTGCCTTGAAAGTTATTAGTACACCTTGACAATCCCAACCAGACACGTCCTTAAGGCTGTGGGCAGGCATGCATAATATAGAGCAGATCTGAGGCTTCTCTAAATTATGCTGGAGACCAGCCTGCCTACAGCCCCCGGAATGGGGGAATGCAAAGGTGACTTAAAGCTCAGCTCCATATATTGAGCATATCTCAGTTGCAGCTAAGGATCTAATCCATTCCCATGTAATAACTTTCAATTGCAAATGGACCAGGAATGAGATTACTGATCCAACAAGTCTTTTTATTAACTTCATTGGCCATTAAGACCCCAATTTAGCAACATGCTTAAGCACAAGTGTAACTTGACTTCAATGGGACTACTCACATATCTGAAGTTATACAGACTCTAAAGTGCTTTGCTCATCCAGTCAGTTCTTCCATTGCCTCTAGTGGGCTGTGGATCAAGCTGCCAACAGGTCCCCTTCAAGGAACTGACTTGCCTTTGGGTATTCCAGCAGGAAACTAACTAATTTGTTGCTGGCAGCCCTGGATATTAATTCTCTAAATAGTGGTCCTTCTAGAAATAATAGCAATAGTCAATCAAACAGTAACGCTAGTTCTGTGAAGTCATTCTTGGATGTACTGTACTTTTGGGGTATACTATTTGTACTATCATTTACAATGTTCTGTTGCAATGTGGTTAGTTGTAATATTTTACCCTTACATGAAAAAAGTATCAAATAGTCATCAAGCTATGTTGAAAAAAGCATCTTGACAAGAAAGTAAAATCAGAATGGAATATAGAAAGAAATGTTAGTTCTTTAAAACAAATGTTCCACACAAGGAGCAATTATTGCTACATACAGAGTTAAAAATGCCCTATAAAAATCTTTATGGCCAAATTACTGGCAGCTGTGTAGCAGGGTCACATGTTATAAATTTACTTCTCCACTGTATATCAATTTATAGTTAATAGAAACAGCTAATTCACTCTAGATTTTATAGACATTTTTACAGCATATCCTCATTACAGTGAAGAAGCAGTGTTATCCTTCTATAACATACTTGAAGAGGACAATAAAGTAAGCAATAGGCCCCATACTAGCAACTATGAATAATTTATACTGTAGATATCCTATGTGGATATCTTTTTATTGTCTTATTTTTTTGTTGTGGTTGTATTCATCAGAGTCAGGGCCAGAAATGGCTTGATGGCAAAATGACAAAAATGATTAGGCACTAAATTAAAGCTACCTTAAAAGTATTATGTGGGATGTCCCTTCAATTCTAAATAGATTATGTATTTTTAAAATTGCCAAGAAATTACTTAAATGAAATATTTTTATGATATGATCCTATATTTTTTGGTTCTGCTTTTACATAAAAATATACGAAGATAGAGTTCCTAACCTGCTCTGAATAGAATTTGATGGGCATAATTCCACCCATTTCTCTCAGTTGGCTTTACTGATAACTCAAATAACAAACACCAGTTATAGATATCAGCCAGAGCTTTCTCTTCAGTCTTGGCTGTTCCTCAGGTTTTCCCTGCAGGACCTCTGATACAGACAGGGCCGGCTCCAGGGTTTTGGCCGCCCCAAGCAGCCAAACAAAAAAACAACAACAACCAAACACACAAACAAAAAAAGCCGTGATCGCGATCTGTGGCGGCAATTCGGCAGGAGGTCCTTCGCTCTGAGCAGGAGTGAGGGACCGTCCGCCGAATTGCCGCCGAACAGCTGGATGTGCCGTCCCACTCCAAAGTGGCCGCCCCAAGCACCTGCTTGGTAAGCTGGTGCCTGGAGCCGGCCCTGGATACAGATCCAGTAGGGCTCCCCCTGCTAGCCACCCACCAGACTGCTTTGAGGTGTTTTAAACATCCCTGGGTCTCAGTAGGCTGCAGTACTCTTTCCTCCCTTGGCCTCTCTGGCATATTTTTTGGGCACCGACTCTTAATTAGTTAACCCTTCATGGAAACGGAGCCGCTCAGCCCACCTGCCTTAGGCCCCCAGGTCCAGCATTGACTTCCAAGATACTCCAGTTGCTTAAACACTTCCTCTCCCAGAATCTCATCAAAGGTATGAGCCTTCTGGGTTACAGTTTATCTCTCTCAGGGGGCACATGGAAGTTGTCATGCATATAGCATACAGAGAGTTTGCACTGAGTCTAAGACATTATTTTCTCTTTACTTAATCACACAAGAAAGACATACATCTGTGCAAAAATAATAAACCCGCCATGCATTTCCCCTGCCTTGACATCACCCTTCCTTTGGGAGTGCTTGGGGGACCATCTGAGTTCAAATAGGCAGGGTTTCCTCCTACCACAGTTCATCCAGCTCCTGCAGCAGCTTCCCTCGTCTTAAGCTGGGGGGAAAAAGTCAAAGGAGAGCAAATAGATCAGCTTCTGCCCTTTAATAAACATCCAGTCCCTCAATCAGTCTCAACAAGTGACCAAAGCCTCCTACCAGGTGACTTTTGCTGCTAGGTGACCTATCTGCTTCTAAACCAGTTCCAGAAACCAGCCTTTCATCTAGGATGCTTTCTTTTTGAATACAGGACAATCAAGATTTAACAACCCTCTATTGTTAGCTCTTTGCTGTTTCATTCACAAAGAATGAAGCTGAATGCAGGTTAAGTTGAGCAAGTGGAACTTTATTAAACCCTGTATTGCCTGCTCCGTCTATGTGGCTGAGTTGCCCCAGCCTAATTGGCTGGTGTTCCCTGTTTCTCTGGTGTCCCATCAAATAATCCCTCGAGGGGACTGATCCTGATACATTTGCCACTATCCCATTTGGAATGTTACTACAAATTGGAAGAGAAAGGGCCACAGAGAAGACAAATGGCTTCACTTTCAGAATGGAGTTTGCAGCTTGGTAAAAATACCTACAGAGAGTTCATAATTTCACATTGAATACATAAATTTTACAAACAGATTCCCCAAATCATCACAACCTCCTGTGTCCCAGTCCTTATTTTCATCTACCCCAGAATAACTCTTTGTAGTTACTTGGACTCTTGATCTAGCCTTAACTTGACTTAAAAAAATCACCTACACCTTTCTATGCCAGTTCAAGGACTAAACATTAAGGCTGGCTTTGGGGGCAGTTAAATCAGGGTGGTCGCTGGAGGCATGAAATCAACATCTGATGTGTGTGTGCCAAATGGTTTTTGTTTTGTTTTCAAATTGGGCCAGAGGACACAAAAAATGTTCTGCCCTAAGCAGCAAAACAACAACGGACAGCCCTGAAGCCCTATGTCACAATTCATAGAATCATAGAATCATAGAACTGGAAGGCACTTTGAGAGGTCATCTAGTCCAGTCCCCTGCACTCAAGGCAGGACTAAGTCTTATCTAGACCATCTGTGACAGGTGTTTGTCCAACCTGCTCTTAAAAATCCTCAATGATGGAGATTCCACAACCTCCCTAGGCAATTTATTCCAGTGCTTAACCACTCTGACAGTTAGGAAGTTTTTCCTAATGTCCAACCTAAACCGCCCTTGCTGCAATTTAAGCCCATTGCTTCGTGTCCTATCCTCAGAGGTTAAGAAGAACAATTTTTCTCCCTTCTCCTTGAAACAACATTTTATGTACTTGAAAACTATTATCATGTCCCCTCTCAGTCTTCTCTTCTCCAGATTAAACAAACCCAATTTTTTTCAATCTTCCCTCATAGGTCATGTTTTCTAGACCTTTAATCATTTTTGTTGCTTTTCTCTGGACTTTCTCCAATTTGTCCACATCTTTCCTGAAATGTGGCGCCCAAAACTGGACACAATACTCCAGTTTAGGCCTAATCAGTGCAGAGTAGAGCGGAAGAATTACTTCTCGTGTCTTGCTTACAATACTCCTGCTAATACATCCCAAAATGATGTTTGCTTTTTTTGCAACAGCGTTACACTGTTGATTCATATTTAGCTTGTGATCCACTATGACACCCAGATCTCTTTCCGCAGTACTCCTTCCTAGGCACTCATTTCCCATTTTGTATATGTGCAACTGATTGTTCCTTCCTAAGTGGAGTACTTTGCATTTGTCCTAATTGAATTTCATCCTATTTACTTCAGATCATTTCACCCGTTTGTCCAGATCATTTTGAATTTTAATCCTATCCTCTAAAGCACTTGCAACCCCTCCCAGTTTGGTATCATCAGCAAACTTTATAAGTAATCTCTCTATTCCATTATCTAAATCATTGATGAAGCTATTGAGCAACACCGGACCCAGAACCGATCCCTGTGGGACCCCACTCATTATGCCCTTCCAGAATGACTGTGAACCAGTAACAACTACTCTCTGGGAATGATTTTTCAACCAGTTATGCACCCACCTTATAGTAGCTCCATCTAGGTTGTATTTCTCTAGAAGGTCATGCGAGAGAGTATCAAAAGCCTTACTAAAGTCAAGATATACCACATCTACTGCTTCCTCCCTATCTATAAGGCTTGTTATTCTGTCAAAGAAAGCTATCAGGTTGGTTTGACATGACTTGTTCTTGACAAATCCATGCTGACTGTTATTTATCACCTTATTATCTTCTAGGTGTTTGCAAATTGATTGCTTAATTATTTGCTTCATTATCTTTCCGGGTACAGAAGTTAAGCTGACTGGTCTGTAATTTCCCAGGTTGTCCTTACTTCCCTTTTTATAGATGGGCACTATATTTGCCCTTTTCCAGTCTTCTGGAATGTCTCCCTTCTTCCATGACTTTTCAAAGATAATTGCTAATTGCTCAGATATCTCCCCAGTCAGCTCCTTGAGTATTCTAGGATGCATTTCATCAGGCCCTGGTGATTTGAAGACATCTAACTTGTCTAAGTAATTTTTGACTTGTTCTTTACAATAGGCCCTCAGACTTATATTTCATATTTCTAGTTTTAGATACAAGGGTGGTACATTTATACAAATAGGATGATCACACTCAGTAGATTATAAGCTTTGTAATGATATCTTACAAGAGAGCTTTTGCATGAAGCATATTCCAGTTACATTATATTCACTTCTTATTATGTTTTTATAAAACCATATAGACTGCACAACATCACATCCCTATTTTAGACTCTGATCCTACCTCATTTTCACTGGCATTCACTATATTAGACATCCAATTGCCACCAACCTTCTTGGTGAAAACTAAAACAAAGAAGTCATTAAGCACCTCTGCCATTTCCACATTTTCTGTTATTGTCTTTCCCCCCTCATTGAGTAATGGGTCTCCCCTGTCCTTGGTCTTCCTCTTGCTTCTAATGTATTTGTAAATTTTTTTCTAGTTTCCTTTTATGTCCCTAGCTAGTTTAATCTTGTTTTGTGCCTTGGCTTTTCTAATTTTGTCCCTACATACTTTTGTTATTTGTTTATATTCATCCTTTGTAATTTGACTACGTTTCCACTTTTTGTAGGACTCTTTTTTGAGTTTTAGATTATTGAAGATCTCCTGGTTATCTCCTAAGGCAGGGTGGTCTCTTGCCATACTTCCTATCTTTCCTATGAAGTGGGGTAGTTTGCTCTTGTGCCCTTAACAATGTTTCTTTGAAAAACTGCCATTTTCAATTGTTTTTCCCCTTAGACTTGCTTTTACCTACCAACTCCTTGAGTTTGCTGAAGTCTGCCATCTTAAAATCCATTGTCTTTATTGTGCTCTTCTCCCTCCTATCATTCCTTAGAATCATGAACTCTACCATTTCATGAGGACTTTCACCCAAGTTGCCTTCCACTTTCAAATTCTCAACCAGTTCCTCCCTATTTGCCAAAATCAAATCTAGAACAGCCTCCCCCCAGTAGCATTCTCCACCTTCTGAAATAAAAAATAGTCTCCAATACATTCCAAGAACTTGTTGGATAATCTGTGCCCTGCTGTGTTATTTTCCCAGAGTAGTTGAAGTCCCCCATCACCACCAAGTCCTGTGATTTGAATGATTTTGTTAGTTGTTTAAAAAAAGCCTCATCCACCTCTTCTTCATGGTTTGGTGGTCTGTAGTAGACCTCTACCATGACATCACCCTTGTGTTTTACCCCTTTTATCCTTACCCAGAGACTTTCAACAAATATGTCTCTTATTTCTATCTCAACCTCAGTCCAAGTGTTTATTTTTAATATATAAAGCAACACCTCCTCCCTTTTTTCCCTGCCTGTCCTTCCTGAGCAAGCTACATCCTTCTATACCAATATTCCAGTCATGCATATTATCCCACCAAGTCTATGTCATAGTTATGTTTATTTACTAGCATTTCGAGTTCTTCCTGCTTATTCCCCATACTTCTCGCATTAGTATAAAGACATCTAAGATACTGATTTGATCCCCCCAGTTCTGTCTTGTCTCTCATTTATTTCTGCTATAACAGCCCATGCTCCTTCCAGATTCCGACCTTTCTCCCAGGTCTCCATGTTTTTGAATTACCTGTGGGCTTAGGTCACCTGCATCTGTTGAACCTAGTTTAAAGCCCTCCTCACTAGGTTAGCCAGTCTGTAACCAAATATGCTCTTCCCCTTCCTCTATAGGTGGACCCCATCTCTGTTTAGCAATCTGGGTTCTAGAATCTGCAACTCTTTTACATCAAGGTAACCAAGAATTCCTATTCCCAGAACAGTGGTGACAGTGTTGATAGTTTTCAAAAGCAAAAGTAAAAGTAAATAGTCCATTCCAATGTAAGTGAAAAAAGAACACTAGTACACTAGAAGATGGTGGGACAGTACCTAAAATTGAAGAAAAAAGGCTGCGATATAGAACTATGGTAGATTCTAAGAACCTTCTTTGTACTCAAGACCTTGTCAGAAATACCTTAAAAAATCGATACTTGACACAAGCACTAGCATATAATTAGCACACTAGCTGCCTTTAGCTTTTTTCCTATTTTGACTTAGATAATTAGTCAGTTTCTTTAGTTTTAATTTCATATTTTAATATAATGAATATCTAGACAATAGTGCAAATATTGAGGTAGAGTGCTTAATTTATCTAAGATAATAATTTTAGAGGGCCGCCATTGGAGATTATTTCTATTATTCCTAGAAAGGTCACCTTCAGAGTTATTTTAGAAGAATAGCTTTAGGTCAGGATGAAAAACCTGATTTCTCTTTTGCTTTGTTTACCTCTTCCATTTTTGCAGAAGGGACAGCACCTGAGGCCACTCTGGAGCCCTAGCTGGCCAACACAGAGGCCATATGTCAAGCTGTGCAAACCCTTTCCAGCTTTAGCATTTGGTTCCTTGGCAACTCCCCAGCAAACTGTGTAGCAGCTTTCAAGTTGCCCATGGGCCTGTCATATGATTTGTCTTTTGTGAGCCTGAATGCACTGTCTTGTTGTTTCCCTGAAAACTAATTTGCTTTCACTCACCTGGTTTTAGGGATTATGCACACAAATTGTCAGCACTACATGCTTGCCATTTATTTATAGCTTTCTAGATGTTAGCCTTGTTTTTTTCCTAGTACACAGGGATTGTTTTTATCTTGTGTGATCTCGTGAAGGGGGATATATGGACTAAAGACTCTTTTCTTAGGATTTTTTTCTATATATGTAGAGTTTTCCCATCCACATGAAGATGGCTGTTGTGATCATACCTTTCATTTTGGTCAGAAATACTACTTCTCATTGTGCTGTGCAATCTTAACCACTTTTCAGTTTTAATTGTCTGATAAGTCAGTTCAGGTATTCAAAGACATCTCACAGAAACTGAGAAAGAAGCTTTGTTTTATGGATGAATTCAGGTGTAGAACTGATCAAGTTTCTTAATTCAACAATAAACTCTAGGGAAAGGAGAAGCTAGAACAGCAGAAACTGGGACAAGTAAATGCCCCAAACTATTACCATTTCAAGGAATTTTTCTGCACTAGAATAGGGATATTCACACAGGTCTTGCCCACCCATGTCAATGGTGTCACTCCCAATGTACTCCAGTGTGAGATCAGAATCAGGCCCTACTGACATGTATTTCACTTTATTTACCTGAAATGGCTAATCCTTTACAATGAGTATGTTTTATTTATCACATTCAGTTCAACCTATTTTTATTAATATTACTTATGAAGCTATAAAACACAAAAGTGTATCAGAAGGTTTTTCTCATTTTCCAAAGGAAGAGGTAGCAGAACCTGCTACTATATTTTGCATGAATCACAAAAGTTTTGTTCACACTAAACCCTCCTGAACTTGTCTTTTCTAAAGAGACTTGCTTTGTTTGAGTAATCAATATTAGGTTTACAGTCAGCCTGAGCATATAAAACTAAAAGCATGTTCCTAACAACTGAGTTCTTCTAGCATGATTAAAACAAGACACAAAATATTACAACCCAGAATTGATACTGAACCTCCTTTGAAGTTCAGAAAAATGTGGATAACATTTTATTCCTATTATTTTTCATTTTCACATTCATTCACCCTTCCTGGTCCCCAGCTGAATGCGAAAATGTAGAAGTACAATGAGACGTATTGTTCCCTCTGCATTGTAGGAAGAACCAGAAATCTATGGCTTCTAGTTCAATGTTAGCAGACCTGAGGTTAATCCAAAGCAAACTGAGCTGGCAAACCTTTTTAGGTACGTCAATGAGTCTTGTACAATTGTATGCTGAAGATTATATATAGTGGTGATATATTATGCATTTTGCATAGCTTACGTGCAATTACTTTGTTCCTGGCTCTGCACAGAGTATTTTTCTATATACTGTAAGTCATTTTATTCTCTCTAGGATTTTATATAGCACCCATCCTTCAGTATCCAGACATTTAGAAATGCATGTTGTATACTGAAAATGAATATTCATATTTTGTTTTGGTTTTTACTGTACCTATTATCTTCCTCTAAAAAGAGAGATAGAGTCCAAAATCTTCTACATGAAAAATGTAAATCAGATATAAACTAGATAATGCTTAGTCCTGCCATGAGTGCAGAGAGCTGGACTAGATGACCTCTTGAGATCCCTTCCAGTCCTATGATTCTGTGATTTACTGGGCTTATATAAGATATTCAAAGTAAAAGTATTGATTGTTGAGCAAACCCAAATTGAAGCATCTCCATATTCTGGTGAACTCAGGGCAGTAGGGAGTGGTTAGGGCAAGTAGTGTAGAGGCTTGATTTATTTTAAACTTTAATTTCTGACATACTGACGGACAAAACCATGGATGAATTTTATTCATCGGCTCAGTGAATATTCAATGAAAATGTTAGTTTTCGCTGTGTTGGACAGCTATAGTCATCAAACATAGAAACTTAAAACTGTCTGTAAGTAAATAACATACACCTCAACATCTGCAGTATATCCTGTTGTAAGTATAGGAAATGTTTTCCTCTGTATAACTGGCAAACTTTTAAGAGTGACCAGAGTAACATATCCCAAAATGGAATGACCACATCTTTGTGGGGGGAGAGGGGAGGGAAGAGGGTACTCTTAATCTGACATACGTAATGTGGTTATTGCATTGGAATGCTGTCTAGCTTTTCCCTTTCACCCAACTAATATTTATGGATGAGCTACTAGATTCCTCTTTTGTTTGCAAAGCATCTTGGAATGTTCTGTATGAATGAGGCAGTGTAAAAGTAATTTATGTTTGGGACTATGACTGTATTTCTTAAACCAAGACTTTTCATAAACTTATGGCCTGATAAGTACTGTCTTTAAAATTACATTTCAATGTGTTGGGCAAAGTACTTGATACATGTTATTGACTAGCCCAGTTTGGGAACTGAATTTCCAGAGAGGATGTGATAGAATAATTAGTTTATAAAAATATAGTAGAACCAATTTAAGTGCAAATACAAGTATAATTCTCTCTTTAATGAGCAACTGTAAGTGCAACTCTATTCCATGTTTTGTACAACCTTCTTTGAGTGAAATTCACCACTGTGCAGAAGACCATCATGAAGCCTGTGCTAACAATTAAGTCTCATTTATGACCTATTCTGAGGACTTAAGTGGTACATAGACCTTGTGCTGTCCCCCTGCACAGTGGTGAATTTTACCCATAGTCCTTACCAAAGCTGGTTTTACATTGTATCTGAAGAAGTTCAACACTTACTTAGTGAATGTCTGTGGAGCTATTAATAAATTATTTATGAGAAGTTTCAAGAGAGTGCCTTGTGCAATTCCAGTGTCATGGAGTAGATGTTTAGAGACCCTCAGAAGCCCGTAATTCTGTCTGTTGATGATGGTGGATGGTGCTGTATTTTCAGTTTCCAACATGGCAATCTAGAGCATGCCACTTGCCCCATCGCCAGAGATCACATGACGCCTAGATACTCTGATGACAGACACAATATAAATAGAACTGGTCTAAAATTTGCCAGTGCCATAAGGTACTGAGATGTCTACATTCTATAATTCTCAAAGGCCAAGACTGCAAAAGCCACAGTCAAGGTCCTAGTCTGACAAGTTTTCTTTAGATGGGGAATCCCTGTGAGAATAGAATCAGACCTGGGATTACACTTCACCAGACAGTTCTTAAAGGACTGCCTTAAACTGATGGGAGTCCCACAGAGACTATATGACCCATACAGAGCACAGTCATCTGGGATAGTGGAATGAACCAATCACATCATAAAAGTGATGTTGAGGAAGTTGTTTGATCCCATTAACTGGCACACCCTAGTGCGTTTGATTTTAATGGCATTAAGAGCCATTAAGATACTCATCAAGGTGATGACAGGCCAAAACGTGAAGCTGCTAGAACACAGAATATGGTACACAGGTGGTGCTCAACTTCATGGAATCAAAATGCACACCTACCTGCAAAATATGCAAGAATATTTAAATCAGGTCCACTTGCAGGCAGCTGCTATATTGGGAAAATCCAGATGTAAGGCAAAAGACTACTTGGAGAAAAGCCAATGAGAGAATGTTTAGGAGGTTGGAGACCAAGTAATACTGTTGTCCTATAAGGCACCAGAACATGGGCTCAGAAATCGATGAATCAGACCTTTCCAAATCATTGATAAATTAAGTTTAGCAGTGTACAAAATAAGAGTGACAGGAGGCAAGTGTCCCAGACATAAAATCTACCATGCTAATCAGCTAAAGCTGTGTCAATCGCCGAGGTCACAGGTGGATAAACTTGCTTTTCAGGGACTAGGTGAACAACACTCTGTGGGAACACCAAGCGTGAAGCCAGCAGTCAACAACCATGAAGTGGACACTGGTATTTCTGATTTATTACACGCTTGTCTTTGCTTCAAGGGTAGGACTCTGCCAAAATCAGAATATTGGTACTCGTATACTGCAAAATAATACAGCAGGGTGCCCAAGACCAAGAAGTACAATGACATACAAACATCAAACCATTGAAGCACCTGAGACAAAATTCACCCTTGGAGGAGATCTAACCATAAGGTTGTCTTAGAACTACACAGCAATTCTTTAGCAAGCGTTCCTACTTTACTAAGGTTGTAAATATTTTGAATCCAAATTCAGTGATAAATATTGTGTGGAATCAAAAAGACGAGACATGGAATCAGAAAGATATGAGGTAATTTGGGGATGGAAATATGCAGAGAGACTGGGGAGATCAATAACTACAATATGGGGTGAGACCAAATTTACTCTTTGGACCACTGAGACTGCACTAACAATACATATACTCTTAAACATGTCAGGCAGATACTGGGTAGGAATTTGAGTAGGGGCCCACACTCCCAAATTCCCTGACAACTGTGTTTAGTGGAAACATATTCAGCTAATTGTTGAACCATTGAACTCAAGAAAACAATTCATAAGTGAAATTCTAGATGTTGTAAACTTGGGCTCTGACCCACAGTTCATCCATAGCCCTGTCCAAGAGGTTAAGGGAATAAGAGCTGAAAATGTTAGTTTTGAGTGTAAATTGGCAGAAGTAACTTCGCTACCATCTAGCAGTTGGAAAAAAGATATCATCAGAAGCTTCATCTGACTCCATTCCACTCAACTCCAACTCCTACTCCAAAAGAGCTCAATTAAATTTCCCTAGCTAGCTTAATTCTAAATTTGCACAAACTTAGCATTCAATGTGGAAGTGTCCCTCCCAAAATGGTAAACCCCCTGACCTAATTAAACAGCTTAACAATTATTTCTCTCTGAATATTCCCAAAAGCTATACTGGCTCCATCCTTACAGAGAGTACGTATTCCAAGAATTAACCTGAAGAGTGGGGGTTGGTTCCCTCTCTTCCCTTGTCAGCTAGTGTGCTTCCTAGCATATCAAGGGGTGTTTACTCTGTCAGGACCCACTGGTCACTGCGACAGCTATGGGCAAATTTGGATGGCTCAGGATTGCAGTCCTCAGGAGCTGTGGGACTTAGATAAACTCTGTCGGTCTTAGGGTGACCAGATGTCCCGATTTTATAGGGACAGTCCCGATATTTGGGGCTTTTTCTTATGTAGGCTCCTATTACCCCCCACTCCCTGTCCCGATTTTTCACACTTGCGGTATGGTCACCCTAGTCGGTCTATCCATAGATATGGACAAATTCTGAACTATTGCAGTCTGTTGGTGGCTAAGAATAGAATATGAAATCAGTTCCACAGCCACTTCAAAGTGTGAGTCTCCGGACCCCACTGCTACTGCTAATTTAACTTTAGGTACCTTTAATATCACAACACAATTCAACATACAAAGCACACTTAACATGTGTATCAACTTTATACAGCATAATCTCTTCCTTCTTGCAAAATTCCAAACAACAAAAAAACCACACAATAAAATATGACTAATCGATAAATCAGTGTGAATCATGGTTGTGGAAATGGCCAAGAAGAAATAAAAGAAGAAATACCTCACTAGTCACACCAGGAATAAGAAGGAAAAACAGTGAAAGAGGAACTCTCATGCCTGAAGCTAATTCAGAGCACAGTACCTGCTGGCTGAGACACAGCTGCTTTGATATCTAACTCCGGTTTGCCCAATTGTGAGAGCAACCCATCTCAGGGGTCTAAGCCACAAGATGGGGGTCCCCACCATGCATCCATTCAGGTCCCATCTGGGTTGCCACCTGTTGCCTGATTCTTCAGTGGTTGTTCATTATTATTGATTTCCAGTTAGTGCCAATTTAAGAGTTGAGGATCGTAGGGTTCTAGTCCAAGAATCAGGCACAACAGAATCAATGTTATCAAGTTCAGAACCCCTGTGTGAACAATGATGACACCCACACTGAGGGCAAAGCAAAGCTTTAATCACTTTTATTAGTAGCACAATTAGTTAAGATACAAATACTCCAAAACTCATAAAAAGGTAGCAACCATGCAGTTAAGGTAATGTCTCATACCATTCCTCACATATTTTCACACCCTCTCTTGGGGATCTGGTGGTAAGAGACAAAGATCTTGCTCTGTCCCTGGCATACCATATATGTCTGATGGTCCAGATCTCCCTTTACACAGTAGTCTGGTTTATTATAGGGCCTTGAGATTGTCATGAATATTCATACATATGCTCAGCCTCCCTTGTCCATCTCTAACTTCCTCACCCTAATATTGTTGGGGTGTCCTTGTCCTATAGGTTAGTATATTAATGATTTTATCTTACTATCATACATGTCAACTCATTGCCAAGGCAAGTTTGTGGTTAAGCATGTGCCAACATTTCTATCCTACAATATCCAAGCCTAGTATTATTTTAATGTTCCTGTGGTTACCCGGTATCACTTTGTACAGACTCCCTGCCTAAGCACAATGTTCCCAGTTCCCCAAAGCGCAGGGTGACTTATCCATGCTGAAGTTCATAGGTGTCAAAGTCTGATCGCTAACTGCTTAAGTTAATGCCTTACAGGATACAGCTCTGTAGGTTCCTTACATTCCTGATAAATAAAGTAAAATGCTACAGCTAGCTCTGTGGGCTACAATATTAATAATTATTAGTGTTATGACAGTGTCCAGGGGCTCCAACCTAGGTCCTGTTGTTCTACACACTGTACAAGCATATTATTTGCTGTCCCAGAGGATTTATGATATGAATAGACAAGACATATCACAGATGGGGGCGGGGAGAAGTACTATAATCCCCCTTTTATAGATGGGGAATTGAGGCATAGAGGTGCAGATCCTCAAAGGTTCCTAACTTCCATTGAAATCAGTCTGGAAACTGAACTATATCTGGGTTTCAGTCTGGTACCCTTAGCCACAAATGCATACTTCCTCTCCAATTTATTTAAAATTAATTAGCACCCCCAAAGCAATTATGAGTGCAAAAATAGAATAGAATACAATTCTGCCATTCGGGTCAAATTTGGGCCTTTGTCTTCATCCATGCAGCCTCACAGGACTACATAAATATAAGAGAAAAGTCTCTCAGGAATAGCATAGGGTAAAATTAAGGATTATTTATTAGCATATGTACTTTTCCTTTATGTTATATCCTTTCCAACCTCCTCCCTCTCCCAAGCTCAGAATCTACTTTGATGTTGTGGTTGTGTGTAATTCATCAAGTTACAGGACCAATGGCCCTAGACGGGATCACTTTGTTTGACTCTGATGAAACACTTATGAAGCTTGACATTCATGAAGTGATACAAACACTTATTCATTAGCATTTAGCAGCCTCATTTCATTGAAATTCACAACTTCATTGCATGGATGAAGTACCACATTTTAGATAAGAATGTGGAAATAAACCCAACAAAAGCTGGTTTATAAAATGGGATTAGAAAGGAGGAGGGAGAAAAACAGATACAAAATCAAATTGGTTTACAATTCATGCCCAGCAAAGGGCTTTCCTTTGCACAGCATTGATCCCAGTAATTCATGTACCATTTTAATTTTGCTGCTTATTACTTTCAGGACTTCATTCACAGATGAATGCCACATACCTCAGTGAACACGTAGGTCCTAGCTTTTTAAATAGTAAGAGTTTTTTTATTATTTTATTTTAGCAAGTACTTTATTTGTTCTCTTTTCACAGTTTTTGTAACTGTTTCAAAAATGATGCATTATCTATTACTAAGCCTGGCACACTATACAAAACCTAATGTTATGAAAAAGTAAGAGGGGGGACAGATAGGGAGAGAACTGCATGAACCATTGTTCTGTAAAACTGAATGCCATGTCACTGGAATAAATTGAATGTCAGAAAACTGCACTGGACAGCCCTGAACAAACAGAATTTGTTGATTTATAATGGCACAGGATATGTGTAAAAATAAGTGAAATATTTTTATAAGCAGCAGATAAATAATCATTTGTCTTATTGAAAAAATAGCATTTTGGGGATGAAAATGTTATCAAAGGACAAAAAAAATACCATTTTCTGTGTCACTGACCTAAAACAACAAAATAATAATAAGTTAAGATTGTTGTACATTGAACTTGGCCACACTATGTCTCTATATAGGGACTAAAGAATACTGACCATATAAATTCAGGGTCTGTTGAGCTACATGGAACATTTCTGTTCAATCAGTTTCATGAAGACCCAGGCTGGCATAGTTATTGATGCACAGACTCTTTTAAACAGAAAGTGGGAGTTTCTCTAAACCACCATTCCAATTGCACTTGGCTGGTACTAAGTCCGTATTGTGATAAGGGATTGATCAACAACTGTGCTTAGACTAGACAACTACCGTCATTGCTCCCATTTATTCTCCTCACAGACAAATCTGGTTGTTTGCAGCTTCTTTCTTATACCATTATAATAGTTGGTACTATTTGCCTGGCATTTAACAAAGGCCCTAGACCAATCTGTTGCTTTTTGCAGCAAGGAATTTATGATAGGAAATTGTGCCAGGGTACTAGCTGAGAACCAACATAAGGGTGATCAGTGTGTGCCATAGCAACAAAGGAGAAATAATGCAAAAATCCTCAACACCCCAGAGTGAAGACCCACTTTTCAGGCTGTTACTGTGGTGTCAGGCACATGGTTTCAGCTGGAAGAGCTTGAATATAGTTTCAAAATGCAATACATGAGACCATGGAAATGTAGAACAACATACAGTTTGTATTTGGCAGTACAATTACTAGAGGTGATAATAAAAAGGAATTATAGAATGTTTCATGGATGAAAGGCATAGGGGCAACCATGCAGATTTATTTTGGGAAAGAGGGTAAAGGAGAGGGACCAGGATTAAAAACAAAAAATGGGTCAGTCTCTGGGTCACCTTCAGAACATTTCAACATACAGATGCAAATCCCTGCATTCTAGAAGACTTAAGACATTCTGGAACTATGATTTTTGCTGGGATTCTATCCGCTAAGCCACCAATAGCACATTGTGTTATATTACAGCACAGAAAATGCATACAAAAAACCACAGAGCCACAGATCTTATCTTCATCCTCCCTTCCCAGCATCCAAGGTCTCCAGTCTCTCGCTTTACCCAACCCCTCCAATATGGCATGCAGATATTGCAGTGATCAGTGCACTGTATTTAGACATATACTATGCCAGATTCTGGTTCCTGCTACAGATGCTTTAGGTTTCTCCTGTAGCATAAAGGGGCTTCAACAGTGCAGGAGAAACATAGGAAGGATGTCAGCATCCCTACACTACTATGGCCCTTCTGTGTGAGAAATGGTGGGGGCATCTGAGAGTGGGAACACAAAAACTCTGTCAATTCTGTGAATAGCCCAGAAACTAGGAAGTGCAAAAGTGGAGCAAAGCTCCCATTGTTCCCCCTTTTCCTAGGCTGCACCTCCTGAGAAATGGAGCACCGAATGTGGCCTTATCCCTGCCCTCTACGTTCTCCTCTCACTACTCCTTACTATTAGGTCCTTTCTATTTCCTGCATATGCTGTTGGCTTCCACTCAGGTTGTTCTGACCACTCATGCTGAACTTCCCTTCATGATCTAATTCACTAAGGGGGGCATGGTTGAGTCAGGTGGAATCACTGACTCAGGAGAGCACTCAGCAAAGAGGCATAGCCTTATCTACCTGCCCTGCAGCGATTAAAGGCAAGGGGACCTTCACATCCTCCTGCTCTTGAGAGGGATGGGCAGTCAACCGAAGCCCCCAAGCTCTACTGTCAGCCTCACTCCTGATGGGAAAGCATGCCTTCTAACTTCCAGTATCCTCCTCCAGTGGTTCCAGATGGACAAAATGAACATATATCACTAGGAACATTCGAGTATTTAGATCCTGCTTCTTGTAAATTTTAAACAGTGGTTTGTCCAATTAGTTATGTATGTGTACACTCAGCAGACTACCAATGAAAAGTCACCAGTTACCAGGGCTGGTGAAATTGCCAGCAGGTTGGCCGAGCATGCATGCACCCAAGGAATCAATCCCAGTTCTGCCACACCATAAAATTGCTACTCTGACATCCATGAAGCCTTCCAATGAGACTCTTTCTTACCCCCAAACCAGCCCTCTACTGCACATAGACAGAGCTGTTTGGAGTCTGAGACACTGGGCACTGGTGTGAGTGAGAGCCTACAGGCAACTCAAGTATATATAAAAGTAGTTAATGAGCCAGCCCAGAACAAGTTACCTGTTTTTTCACCTTGAAAATCTGGTCTCTCTAAACCTAGAATAGAGCAATGTGATATCCATTCACTCTCACCCACACTAACTCTCCATGCTGCAAATAGGAACAGTTGATAAATGGACCATATTCTCTGCTGGAATAAGTTGGCACAACTGCATTAACTTCAATTTGACTGCACCAATTTATACCAGTGAAAATCTGACCCAATAACTTTACTGCTCTAGAATTATGTTTTAATCTTCTGTGTGATGCTTAATCAGGCAATTCAGCTAGTGAAACCAAGCAGGTGAGGGGCACTGTAAGCTGTGAATGACTTCACCTTTGCTTTCCATATTAAGGGGACTTTTTTGATTTTGCTAAAGTTGACTACTTGGGCTGCTTCATTTCATCCAATGCCCTTGAAGCATTAATTGTAGTGGGTTGGCTGTGAAATCTCTAATATTTCCTAATACACCTCTACCCCGATATAACACGGACCCGATATAACACGAATTCAGATATAACGTGGTAAAGAAGTGCTTTGGGGGGGGTAGGGCTGCGCACTCCGGTGGATCAAAGCAAGTTCGATATAACGCGGTTTCACCTATAACATGGTAAGATTTTTTTGGTTCCTGAGGACAGCGTTATATCCGGGTAGAGGTGTAGTTATAAGGATTTCAGGAGTAGTAGAGACAGATTGGTGACTCCCACAGGCTAGCAAAGATAAAACATGTGGGAATCTATCCATAGATGCTACAGTCTCCTATTTTCTCATGAAAAAAACAAAAACAAATTTTATCATGTTTGTAAAAAGGGAATTTTAAGAATCTTAAAACTGTGTCTCAATGCAGCATTGAGACAGAGCAAAACTAAGACACACTGCTACTTTTGAAAAGGATTTGGTATTTCCTTTGACTGATTGTCCTACTGCCCCTTGGCTGTAAGGCAGAGTTAAGGATGTATCATTTCAGTACCTTTTTCTTTCAGTTTGATAGTCAAAATTCCTATTACAGGAAGGGGTGCAATCCACCTTTTTAACAAAAAATATATTTAATTTAGACAGCTTATCCATAACTCAACAACCCATAGCCTACTTATTTGAATGCTATCATGCAATGAAGATTTTTTTTTCTTTTATGTTCCCTTTCCTAGAATAATTTTAGGATTAACTAAGAAATTGTTTAACAGATTGAACCTTTATTCATGCAAAAATTACATCCTGGCTAATAACACGAATGCTAAACTCCAGCCTGCCTTAATTTGAAATGGCTCAAATATTATTAACTCTCCCAAGTCAGCACTTA